>NC_091130.1:126772913-126782913 GCF_040183065.1 Periplaneta americana | reverse complement strand
GAATTTGGGGAGCGATGATAGGTAGCGAAATCTTACAGAAACCAGCTACGACTGGAGGGACCATCGTGCTAACCGCACGATAATTCCGTTCTGGCTGCATGATCGTTAACCTCAGCTGAAGTATGTCGACTCAGCAGCCGGTTGCTCGGTTTCGGACCTTAATGGTCTGTCGCGCCACGGATTTAACATAATTTAATTTTTAAAAGAGTTTAGACAAACAGGATGTACCGTAAGTAATGTCATTATTTTAGGGGGTTATTCTTTGAGATATTTCAAACAAAAAGTTTAATAGTTTTGTTCATTCTTGCTTCCTTTTAGAGAAAAAAAATTGTTTTATATAAAACATAACATAGCGTATTCTGGGAAAGTTATTCACTTAATTCCCAATACGCTCAGTCAATTTAAGAAAGCAGAGCATTATGATAATATGATTGAAAGAATTTTAGTTTTGTCCTTTAAATGTGAAAAAATTTGATTCGAATAAATGTCACTTTTCGTTCTGCAAAGGAATTTTACAATATTACATTTGTTCGGATCAAACTTCTGCACTTCTGAAGGACAAAACTAAAATTCTTTCAATCATCTATTACAGCCGTGGCGAAAATGTGATCGTGCGCCGAGCCACTGTGTAACCTGCAACGTGCATAGCACCTATGGAATGAGGCGGACACCCGAAGGGGAAGTGAAGCAATTGTCTCACTTATTAACGGATTTTCATTTTACTTATGTCAAGCACTTAAATATAATTTTATACAGTATAAAGTTACAAACTAATGTTTAGTACGTGTAACGAAGAAAAGACTGAATAAGAAAACATAGGACACATTATCACAACCTAAAATTAACTGTCTTCACAATGTCTCTGAGACAGAGTTTCAAAATCAGGAATTATGTCACTTACTGCCAGTTGTAGTTGATCACGAAGGTATTAGTCTATCTGTGAGTCATGATCTAAATTTGATTTTTACTATTTTCATTGTTGAAAATAATTTTTCACAAACGTAAGGTGTAACGAACATGGCTTCAACAGAGCAAGCGAAAGAACGATACTTGGCAAAGATTTGAAAAGTTCAACATTTGTCAAGTCCTTACATCTAGCTTTCATTTAACATCACATTGCAAATCTGTGAGTTTAAATTGAAGATCTAACCGCATTATTCGTACATCTGCTGAAAAAGGATCGACGTACAGAGATGATAATAATAATAATAATAATAATAATAATAATAATAATAATAATAATAATAATAATAATAATAATAATAATAATAATAATAACACTTAACCTTTCATGAGTGACATGTAGTATAATGCCGTTTTATGTTATGCAAACGTTTTCCTCGTAATACTTGTGAATAAATCATATATTTAATATTCTCATCAGATTGGCAGCAAAAAAAATGCGTCCTCCCATCCTACTTGAAAGAGACATTGCGACGATACGCAACTCGCAGGTCAGAGACAAATACAAATGGAACGGAATTTGACTTCAGTGAGTGAGAGAGTGGGGGTTGGGGGAGGTAGGAAGCAAGATAAATGCATAGCTATCATTGCGAGCCACAATGTGCTCGTGAGTCACATTTTCGCCACGGCTGATCTATTATCATAATAGACTGCTCTCTTATATTGACTGAGCGTATTGGAAATTAAATCAATGGCTTTCCCAAAACACGATACGAAATGTTTCATATATAGGCTACAATTTTTATCTCGAAAAAAGAAGCAAAATCGAGCAAAATTGTGTTAAACTTTTTTGTTTGTACCATTTCAAAGAATAACCCCATAAAATTAATGAAATGACTTACGGTTCACTTTGTCCGTAGAAAAAGTAACTATAAATACAGGGACATCACTTTATTTTTACCAACATTTTTAACATTAACCTGGCTATACTCAGAAACACTGTTGCCCCCTTCCATTACAGGAGTTCCATGTTACTAGTGCATTATATAAACAAATCATTTTACTAGGTATAGGAGGAGAGAAAAGTAGTGTATCCATTTATGTTGTAGGGAAATACGATATTACGATTTACAGTTTGATCATCACTTTTACTGAATTTATCAAAATACAGTGGAGTAGTAACATTTTTTTTTTAACTCAACTTTTCAGGCGGATATGTTCGTTATGTAATGTCTACTTTATTTAGCATATTAATTATTTTGATGTTAACATACAATACAGAGAGTGCGTTTAAATTGAGGGGTCATAAGTAAAGGGCTGTAAGTGCACTTAAGTTACTTTTGTGAAAATGGGGTTTAAATATTTAAGCTTTCGTAAAATCGGTGAAATTTTTATTTAAATTTTAATGTGTGATGCGATTAAAATATCCCTTTGCCACTAAAATTTTAGACACTTAAGCTTACACTGGATGCACTTAACTCATGTTATTACAAATGTCACTAGCATTCCTTTGCTTCTAGCCACCTCAATTCAAAAAAAGCTAATCTGAATTTTTAAACAAGTTGCTGAAAATGGTTGCCGTTCATTACAATGCAGGCTTCAATTCTTTACGCATATTATTAAAAACATTTTGAAGCATATTCTCTGAAATTGAATTTATCGTTTCTTGAATATAATTGTTTAGTGCGATATTATTAATATAGGTTCTTTCTTCTATAGAAAACGCAACCATATTTCTGAAACACACTATACACTGCAGTGTTTACTTCAGTGCTTGAAGACTTCGAATGCAACAGCGGCCGTAAGTTTGTGTGTCTGACGGGAGCAAGGACATTAGTGAAGGGGTAGGGGTGAAGTACATTCAGAAATGCAGGTACAATAAAAATGCAAGTAAAAATAAAATGATGTCCCTGTATAAAAAAGTGAGTGATTTTGCGTGTAACTTCCAGTTAAAGCAAGTACAAATACAAAATCCTGAGTAGTTCCATATCTAACTTCCAGGAAACGTTACATTTCAATGGCTTTCAAGGTTGCTGATTACTCTTTACTGACATTAGCAGGTGAATGAGTCATAGATAATACGGCGGTACTTTAATGGGCGTCGCTGTGGTTTCCTTTCAATTGCATAATAACATAAACTATTGGAAATCTTCAATTATCTAAAACTTGTAAAAACAATTCTTACTCGGCCTGGGTGGCGCAGTCGGTAGAGTGCTGGTCTTCTGTGCCCGAGGTTACGGGTTCGATCACGGCCCAGGTCGATGGCATTTAAATGCTTTTGAAATAACCGGTATATTTACAAGAGAGTATTCATAATTTATATAGAGTCAAACTTCTATTTGTATGTAAAATTGAATGGAGATTTCAAATATGTAAAGTTTAATATAGGCTGCCATTTAAAAAAGTGTTATTTTTTTGCCACACGCTGTACATGAATCAATACCTTTGTGACACCACAGCGATAAGTTTTAGTTATACAGGGTGTTTGAAAAATACGGGGCATAATTTCAGGTATGCATTTCCCACATGTAGACAATCAAAATAGTTCATTACAACATGTGTCCGGAAATGCTTCATTTCCGAGTTATGGCTTTCACAACATTGAAATTCACCGGAACGTTTTTCTTTCCGCAGGTCGTTGTCATTACAGAAGATGTTCAAAATGTCCACCTCCTGCTTGAATACAGACCTCACATCGATGTCTCATTGACCTGCGAACACGATCCCAAACTCCAGGAGTATTGAGTATGTCCTCAGAACATGCCACAATTCGATTCCGAAGGGATTCCAAATCAGGCACCGGAGACGAATGGCCTCACAAGTAGAAATCGAGAGGGTTCAGATCAGGTGAGGCCAAGCAATTGGGCCACCTCTACCTATCCATCGATCAGGAAACCTTCTATCCAAGTACCGGCGCGCCGTACGACTGAAGTGTGCAGGAGCGCCATCATGCAAGAAGTGAATGTGTTGACGATTGATCAGTGGAGTGTCTTCTAAAACATGAGGTATGGTGTTTTCCAGGAAGTTTGTGTACGCCTGCCCCGTAAGTCTGTTTACAAGTACATGGGGTCCAACTAATCGATCACCAATGATACGGTACCGGCCCACATGTTGAGGGAGAACCGCACCTGGTGATGAGATGGAACAGTTGCACGTGTGTTTTCATACGCCCATACATGCTGATTGTGGAAATTTGTTATGCCATCTCGTGTGAACTGTGCTTCATCTGTAAAGAATACTAAGGCAGGAAAGTTTGGATTTACACCACACTGCTGCAAGAACCACTGACAGAACCTAACTCGTGCAGGGTAATCTGCTGGTGACAGGGCCTGTACACGTTGCAAATGATAAAGATACAATTGATACTCTTTCAACAGTCTCCAGACAGTCGTATGAGGAACATTGAATTGCAACGCTACCCTTCGTGTGCTGATAGAAGGAGTCATGTTCACAGCCTCCAGAATCTCCTCCTGTACTTCTGGATTTGTAGATCTTGGTCGTCCCCTTCCCAAACCAAGAGAGTTAAATTTTCCATACTCGCACAGACGGTAATGGAGACGTACAAATGTCTTCCGATCTGGACATTGTCGCTGTGGGTGCCTCTCCTGGTACAAACGACGAGCCAGCGCAGCATTGCCGTCCGCCTTACCGTACATGAAGTGTATCTCTGCCAGCTCTTGATTTGAATACATGTCGCACAGTCTAACGCCTACACAACACTGAATGTAACCTTCGCCTCGGAATGAACTGTCAGAGTGCCCTCTTAATGTCTCCTTTGACGGCAACGACCTGCGGAAAGAAAAACGTTCCGGTGAATTTCATGTTGTGAAGGCCATAACTCGGAAATAAAGCATTTCCGGACATATGTTGTAATGAACTATTTTGATTGTCTACATGTGAGAAATACATACCTGAAATTATGCTCCGTATTTTTGAAACACTCTGTATATCTCCAACAACTTTTACTTTTGGTATTTTTAATAAAGAGTTGTTAGCAATATTTCATACTTAATTAACACACTGTATTATTATTATTATTATTATTATTATTATTATTATTATTATTATTATTATTATTATTAAGGACAAGTAAGTGTGTCGCTATATCGTGGGCGTTCAGTAAAGTGTGTCGTCAGTCAAAAAAGATTGGGAACCACTGCATTATAGCTTGACCATGGTACAGTATATCGGAATATGATCATTTAATAAAGATATTTTCGGGGGTCATTTTCTTACAGTGTTAGATCCATATTCGCGATGTTTCGGCCGAATTGTAGGGCTATAGGGTTTGAACTGTAGATCTACTACAAATTATAATAGGGCATAATTTAAAATAATCCCTCTCTTTTTCTCTCTCATACAGAAACACGTAACTACTTAACACTACTAACAGAAACTTTTTTATATCAAGTTTTCCTGAAGATATCATATGAAATTTAAACTCTAAGGGCGCTATTCATAGACATTTCGCTAGCCCGCGCTACGAGCGTGCTAAACTAGCCCCGGCTATCGACTGATTACTTGTAGAGGATTCATATCATATCATATCATATCGCTAACACTGGGTTATGAATACGAAAAACGTTAGTTCGCTGATCATCCACCGGAAGCCCGTGCTAAGAATATCTCTGAATATGGCCTTTAATATTTTATTTAATCTCGTCTTTAAGTTTACACATTATACTGGGATCACTTTTCTTTTTTCTGCATTGTTGTGCAGAATGTTATTCATTGAAGAGTTCGCGGGAAAAAAGATGAATGTCACATTTCTGTTAAGGATTAGATAATGATCTAATTGAGTCTATAACTGCAAGATGTAGTGCTGTTTCTATAGAAAATATAGGAAAGGATTACTGTATTCGTGGTGATAATTCTCCTTTTTACCATTTTTCATAAGAACAACATTAAATTTCGTAGCGTTCCATTGAATTAGATAATGACATCAATCTTAACAAAACTGTGACATTCGTCGTTTTTCCCGCGAACTCTTCCATGTGACAGCCTGAACACCTGCAGACTCCTAACACGTGAGTAAAGGCTGTTACAAGAGAAACATTAAAAAAAGTGCTTCCAATCCTCAAATGAGATATAGAAATTCTTATACATTCAAAGATTTGAAATAAATATTATAATCCAGACATGATCTGAAGACATTAATTCGTCAATTTAAGCACACGAACTTAATCATAAACAAAAGCAAATGAGATATCTTCAATTCAATATTTCCTAACGTTAATAAAAAAAAAAAGAGTCGAGACAAGTTTGAGGGGGGGCAGTGCCCCCCATTTCATTTTTTCATTTCATTTATTGTATTCCATAGATCTTACATTAGCAATGAAGTTTTAAGATGTGGAACAAGTCAAAATTTTACAATATTATAATTACAATTTTTACAAATTTTTAAATTTTTTACAATATTTTACAATTTTTACATTTACAATTTTGTAATTTTCTACAATTTTTTTTACAATTTTCTATGATTTTTTTACAATATTTTGGCGAGATGTAGTTTGATGAGGTGAGGCCCGAGGAATCGCCAAAAGATTACCTGGCATTTGCATTATGGTTGGGAAAAACCCCGGAAAAAAACCAACCAGGTAATCAGACCAAAGTGGGTGAAATGAAGTGAGGTCGAGGACTCGCCATAGACGATCCGGCTTCAGCCCTATAGACTGGGGAAAACCTCGGAAGAAACCAGACAAAAACGGGGGATCCAAACTCAGCCCGAGCTCAGCTCCGGATCAGCAGGCCAGCGAGACTGCCGACTGAGCTACATCGATGGCTCTACTAAAAATATACAATACATAGCCAATCAGATTATTGAATTTACAAACGCAAACGATTATTCATCAATTGAGCTACATGTATAATACAAAACAAGTAAGTTAATTCAATTTAAAGCATAAACAATTCAATCAGTTAAAAACAATTCAATCAGTGCCCCCCATAACTCCGCCTATGTTTGTACATCTCTAACATCACATACATCCAGTCAAAATATAATAAACTAAAGATGATACCTCGATATTACATTTCATGACCGAAAAGAGAAGTATAACTCACATTCATTATGTTTATTATCTTCTGTGAACGTAAAACATACGTTGAAGCTACGATATTCACTTATACAGAGATTAAAAATACAGACCTCATGTAGTTCGACTTTTTTCAATAGGAACAGTGCTCGCTATGGCTGCTTTTCTTAAAAGTGTCGAGATCTCCCAAAATGACCCTATACATTACAAACGTTGATTGTGATCAAGATGATAATGATGAATAAAAATTAATTGAAAAGTTTGCTTAGAGATAAATGCGTAAGTTAATTTTGTAGAGACATTGCAAAGCTCAAGAGTTATTAAATAATAATTAATATAGTTACAAGCAAGAGGAAACTAACTTCCACTACAACATTCTCTAATATCGTGGATGCCATAGAGATTCGCAGGGACTTCACTCAATTCACCGAAGTTAGAGTGACGGCAGCATTCGGCCACTTTCATGTATCCAGACATTTTGTCATTGCTCTAATTGGCGAAGCCCTCAATTTCCTCAGATAAACTTTGCTCCAACTAGTCAAGTTATGGCTTTGAAACTTCCTCCTGGAGTTTATGCAATATTCTCTAGTTATTACGTAATCCAAGAAATTGGTGCGCATTTAACATCCACTTTGAAACTTTGTTTTTATCTCTCTCTAATTTGTAGGAAAATACTTGGAACTGCACTTACTAACTAGTCTCTATTTAATAGAAATATTAATTAAAGTTTTATCAGAACTTTCTAAACGTTTCTATTCGCTGTCCAATCTTTTTGAAACGAATTTTCCGTATATCTTCTACTGGACAGCATTTAATCTTTTTTCACTACAAATTAAACAAATTGTTTTCGTGTTACTAACTATAACAACAAATAACTTTCGAACTTTAGATATATTTTGTATGCAAAGGTAGTTCACTTTCCAAAATAATTTTTCTCAATTAAAATCTCGTATAGAAATTCTAAACTTGTGTAGAAGTGCTCCCTGGCAACAGAATATAAACTTCGGAATATGTATTATATGTCTTTCTCGTGTTAAATTCTGTCGTACGTGGTTAACATGTTTCGCCATGTTATGGGCCTTCTTCAGAACTGGTTGTTGCTGGTCTTGGCGTCTTTTGTTTTGTTTCCTGTTAGGGTATGTTTATGTAGTGTAATGTGGAGTCAGAGAAGGTGTGTGTTCTGAAATTGAGTTGTGTGTTGAGAATTTCATTTGGATGTGTTTTGTGTGTCTGTACATTTCGTATTGATTAGTTTCTGGCTTTTTGGTTGGATATGTAGAATTTTCATGTTTGTGTTGATGTCTCTGTAGGTGTGGTTAGCATGTGATGTGTTCTGCATATGTGGAAGTGTTTTGTAATGTTGTTATGGCTGTGATGTGTTCTTTGTAATATGTTTGAAATGATCTGCCTGTCTGTCCTATGTAGAAGTTGTTGCAGGTGTTACATTTGAGATTGTATACGCCAGTGTGGTTGCATTTGTTTGTGTTGTTTGTGTGTTGTTATGTTTTTGTAGAGTATTATTTGTTCTGTATGCGATGTTGTAATTTAATTTCTTAAATAAGGTTGCAATCTTGCCTGTCTTTTTGTTTTCGTATGTTAGTGTGATGTATTTTTTGTGTTCTTGTGTTTGTGTTGTATTCTTATGTTTTTTTGAGATTATGTTTTGTCTTTCGTGTGCTATGTATTTGATTGAGGCACCAAGAGCAGCAACAACCAATTCTGAAGAAGGCCCATAACAGGCCGAAACATGTTAACCAGGTACGATAGAATTTAACACAAGAAAGACATATAATACATATTCCAAAGTGATATAGTGTTAAAAGTTGTGTAATCAAGATGAAGAATATAAACCTATAGAGTGTAAAGACATTAAGAACCTTTGCATTAAAAATGATATGGAAACAGAAAACTTTAATATACTTGGCATATTTAAGTTTTGGTAACTTGTATATTATGGGGGGACAGAGGTGACATTTTTGGCATTTTGATCAAAACTTCTGATTTTGTGATTTTTACATTAAAAATACTTTACACTTCGAAGATTGTCTTCACAAAATTTCATTTTTCTATGACACATGAAACAATTGTTTTCATCGTCATTTTTAAAAGCCTGTATCACGTAAACATAACAGCCCAGCTACGCCCAGATATTTAAATCTGTCATCAACTTCTGAAACATGCCTATCGCCTCCGTTTGGAATATACTATGTTGGCTGCTGGCAAGTTACCGTAGTCAACTTGTAATAGTTCGTCATATTTTCCAAATAGATATCACTTATTTTCGATAGTCAGTTGTTGGCTGTGTTTAGAAATTTATTTTCCTTGCAGTTGTTTCCAGAGTTTTTATATAAACGCATTGGGTATCACTTTGTTATTGAAGGCATTCACGTGAAAACCCATACAACATTTTAAACACGTTTTTTCTCGGTTGTAATATTTTGATAATTTTGTCACATCCAAAGTAAATCTTCTCCCACAGAGCTGACTCTGAAATATTTACACAATATTCTCTAAAATGTGTTTCTTAAAATGACCGATGGGATTTTTTGTCAGGGCTGAACTTCATTAAAAAAAAATAAAATAATATATTTACCAGTTTCTTTTTTTAATTTTTCCATTTTGTTGTTTTTAAAAATTTTTTTCTCCAGTATACTGAAAAAGATATTAAAAATTTTATAGGACTTTTATTCATGACATATTAAAGAATGGAAAATTAAAAAAGTTAGACCATAATATTAATTCTTTTGTGAGAAGATACATTTCATTTTTGTTACATGTTTTTGGAAAATTTGAGTTAAAAAATTATATCTCAAAAATTATTTGAGATATTGAGTTCAAGTTTGCCATAGTCACTTTTAGTGCGAAATAGACTGTCTGTGCAAAGACTAGGTTTCTAGCATGTGTAGTTTCGAAAATCACAATTTTCGCCTCGGTCCCCCCTTAAAATAAAAGCTAGCAGTCGAAATTAGAGAGTAGCAAGGAATCTACATTTCGTTCCATAATGTCTGACAGTAAACATTATGGCAGAGGAGGAGAGAAGTATACGCCTAATTGCTATTGAA
>NC_091130.1:126760413-126770413 GCF_040183065.1 Periplaneta americana | reverse complement strand
ACCAAACTATAAATAAAGTAAAACCAAACGAACATATAATATACAGGCTACAGTCACACAAACTTTAAATGAATTAGCATTGTCTTGAAGTTCAGCAAAACGAAGATATACTCCCACTTAGGATTGTATCAATGTTCTACAGATCTTACATTTTATCTCTACCGGTCAGTGACATTTAAAATTTTAAGTGGCTTATCTTAGTCATGGGAGTCAAGGTATTAAAAAGCATTACAATCTTTCTGCCGTCTCCTTTCCTCCCCCGCAAATGTGACGTTGCACAGAGGCAGAGATAAAATAATTATAAGATCTGTACATTGATCTGAAGCTGTGCATTTCACATAATTTCATGTCTGTGTGTGCTTTCACTTGCATTTGAGAGATAGCTGACTATAAACAGGGAATTCCCTTGTTCCCAGTCTGAACCCGTTAGGTTCGATCATACCAAAGAATCAATATATACGTATATAATTTAACTTATATTGAAAGATTTTTACCCTTAACCGCTGTACGCCTATTTTTTAATATGACTTGAGAAACTATATCTCACAAATTCAGAACATATTATATTAATTCTTATTTTATACACAGAATACAGATACAATATAAATTCGCAATAAGTCTTTTTTTAACATAAAGACTAATATTCTCAGGGACGTGTATACCGGTTTTTATTTTTATAAATTAAGAGATTGCTATTTCCACAACGCATAACATACTACATTGGCAACGTGATTATGTAGTTAGAATTTCGTAGTAACACATTTTCTGACATGAACAACAATATTTTGAGAGACGTATATTTTAGAATTAATACAGTGTTATTTTCAGTCGCCTTACGTACATTCATATAGGTACATTAGCAATATGACAAAAGTATTATTGAATTGCTTTTTGAAGTGGGTAAAAACTTTTTTCCCCCTACTTTGTACAAAATATAGTTAAGAATGTGAAAAACGCGCAGTTTTTAAGTTAATGTCTGCTACTTGAGCGACTGTCCTTGATCATAATTTTTTTAATATGGCCATTACAAAAATGCTAATCGCACTGAAATTGCAATTACTTAAAATCGAAAGGGATGTTAGTGGGTATCATAAGAATAGGTGAGATAAAAACATCTCGTTTCGTTTTTCCAGTTAATATTGTCACTGCTATTACTACGTTTCGAATGAGTTTTTTCACACCAACTCTTGTTCCATTGCATGATTTTGGTGGGTCAATATTTCGCAATAGTACTATTGGTGATTCAATATGAAGTATTAAAACAATTATATTGTAGCAATCCTCGTAGTCTCAAAGAATTCAAGAATTCAGTTGAATAAAACACAGCTTGCACACTATCTACAACTACATCGAGAAATTCATAATATGGTTCTGGACTGCGTAAAGATATTTATTGCATGAATTGCCTAGATTTTGGCCTTCATGCTGTATCAATAATGTTATTTAATTTCGTGTTATAATTTCCAAGGCCTCGTGAAAGTCGATGTTGAATACAACAGACAATAATAAAAAACAATTGACTATAGAAGATTGCAATTTAGCATTAAACATGATTGTTTGATCGTACTTATTTTTATTTTTTTATTGTTTAATTAATTTAACGTCCATTTGCACAATTTTAATGTAGCCTATGTTTTCCTCCTGGTTATGAAGGTTAAATGTGCAAACTTTGGCACATATCGGTCAAAGCGTGTAGATTTGTATAGAGAACATACATACATACCCACATTCATTTTTTATATATTAGATTTATTTATTTATTTACTTATTTATTTATTTATTTACTTATTTATTTATTTATTTATTTATTTATACTTATTTATTTATTTATTTATTTATTTAGCTGGAGTGCGTTACAATGTTGAATGACAGCATTGACATCCGGTCATATAGTTGTCACTTACTTATCAACGTACAATTTATTTATCGTCCTATTATTAGTAAAACCAGTTAAGACCAGTAATACAAGTTTTGTAAAAACAGGAATTAAAACTTTATTAATGCACGAAAAATCATAATAAATTCTTCAAATAAAGTAATTGGTTTGTTGCCTGCAAGCAACATTTCGGACTTATTTCATTTTAGTAGAATAAAGACCACGGAAAGACATGTCAGGGACTGTACTTAATTTATTTTACACAAAAAGTGGTTTTAATCGGCTTTACTAGTAATAGGACGATATAGGGGTAGTTACCCAAAGAACGCGCAGTTCTACAAGAGTACGCAGCTTTAATTTTCTATGTTGGCTGCATTGCAACGAGCTGAAGTGGAACTTGTAAGAAGGTATCTTCATAAGCGATGTTCTGATATAGAAGTCACTTTTTATTGTTGAGGATTATATTAGTTATTGGTATGTTGCCATTTTTTATACTAATCTTGTAATTTTGTGTATTTTGAAATTAGTTTCTTTCTCAGGAAATAATTTTGAAATAAGTTTTACAATGTGCGCATGGAAAACGTTCTTCCATAACCTGTAAGTTCGCACAAAGAGGGAAATCAGTTATTGTTTGCTACTTCCATCTATTGTAAGTTTTTGTCAGTACAACAAGGCCTCAAAGAGGGCGCACAGCTGGATCTAGTGATGGGCGAAATTGTTCTTTTCCCGGAACAGTTCCGACGGTTCCGGTTCCGAAAAAATACTATGTTCCAAATAACAGTTCCGAAATAACAGTCACCAGTGGTGATGAGTCGGAGTCGTTGAGTCGTTCAAACGAACGGTACAGTACCCTCCCTCTTCACCATAGACAAATAACACCATGCAGCTCACACTGGAGCACTCATAGGCATGACATAGTACACATTCTTATCTATAGATGGCACTGCAATGCACATTCGAATAGATTTTGGAAAATTGCTGTGCATGCGGACAGAACTCAAAAACTTAATGTTAGTAATTACACAGCTGTTGACTACAAGGACAGAATACAACACTTTGTTTTCGTACATAAAGTTATAAAGACATGGTAGCCAACTAAAAAAAAATAACATAACATTTAAAACATATGGTATGTAATTTCTGTTCTCTCTATTACATAATAAAAAAAACAAATCATTAATTTTTATTTTTACTTTTCTTAATGCACAGTTATAATAATAATAATAATAATAATAATAATAATAATAATAATAATAATAAATATTACAATTTCATAAATAAAAAAGATATATATTGGCAGTACTGAAACCTGGAAACCCCGCAGTGGGTTAGTAAAATGTTGGAATCGCATCTTTACCAAAGTGTAATTTAAACTTCGCATTAAACCTCGCTCTCCAAATCAGTACTTATATGGGTAGTTTCCAACAAATAATGCTACAACATTTTTGTAGTTCTTTGATAACAGAGAAGATAGCACAAAAACTTGTGCTTGTCAGACTTAACCTCAACAAACGACATACAGACATTGTAACTAAACCACTCATTACCATTTACGACTTTAACCTTTGTATAGAATCAGCTGATCAATGAATTAATAATAGTATGCGTACTTTATGACTTTGTAGAATGTTTATAAAACAGAATTAGTCAACTAATGGTGAAATAAACCATAAAGCGGGAATCAATATTACAGATTATTGAATACTTACTATAACATTACAGATGATTGGCCAGTCTTACAAATGTTGATATTAAAGTTCGCGCCACCGCAAGGATTTCAATGTCCATGCGCCCCCTTCCAACCACGTGAGAGTTTCAAGTACAGTGTAACTGCAGCTGTCGTTGGTTCATCGGAACAAGCTCCGACGTTCCGACTGTTATCTCGGAGTCGGAACATACCTTGTGCAACGCGGTACTGCGAGCCCGCAACAGCTGGGCAAGTGAGCAGCTCGGAGTCGGAACACTGTTATTTCGGAACAGGAGGTTCCGACCTACTGTTCATTTTTGCAACAGTTCCGAGGGAGTCGGAACATACCTTGTGCCACGCGGTACTGCGAGCCCGCAACAGTTGGCAAGTGAGCAGCTCGGAGTCGGAACACTGTTATTTCGGAACAGGAGGTTCCGACCTACTGTTCATTTTTGCAACAGTTCCGAGACCGGAACAGTTCCAAAATAACTGTTGTGTTATTTTTTACCCATCTCTAGCTGGATCCCTCAAGAGTGCGCGCGTACTCTTGGAGGACACTAACATTTCTAGCATTGTCGGATAAAATAAAGCAGTTTAAACTTCTTCTAGAGATGTTAGTGTTTCTTGTTGATGTTTATGAAGGTTAATTTTTATATAAAATTTTCTACTAAGTAGGTATACTTTAGTATATTTACAATTTTGTAGAATATACACCGTGTGATTCTTCATTTTAGGAAACGTCGTGTAGGGAAATTTGCATCAGCTGAGAGAGGACAGATAGTTTCAATTGTGTGTTGTCTGTCTCCAACAGACATCTACATTCCTCCAGTTATTATTTTTCCGAGGAAGAGACTCAATCCTGAATTGTACAGAGATGCTCCTGAAGGAATCTTGCACCTAATTTCGGATTCTGGATTCATGAACACGGAGCTTTTCGTGGAATGGCTGCAACATTTCACACAATTTGTAAAGCCAACCAAGGTTGGTCCAGCTCTTCTAATCCTAGATAACCACACTTCGCATTGCAGCTTGGAAGCAATATTATACTGCAGAGAACACTTCATCACACTTCTTACTCTGTCCCAAATGCGAGCCACATGATCCAGCCCCTTGATAAAAGCTTCTTTGTGCCCCTTAAATCTGTCTATTCTACAGAACGTGATAAATGTATGGTTCGCAATCCAGGACGTGTGATAACTCACAGGGAAGTGGCTTCTCCGTTCTGTAGAGCATATGAAAGGGTAGCTACTCTGGAAAAGGCGAAGAATTCATTCCGTGCCACAGGAATCTTCCCTTTTAACCCAGAAATATTCACGGAGGATGATTTCCTATCGTCTGCCGTGTCATCTAGACCAGAACCAAATCAAGAAACTGAAGAGAGGAAGCCTCAACAGAAAGTCCAGTTAAATCCTGATGTAGAGGAATCTCAACAAGTCCGTCAAGATACATTTCAAACAAATTTTATCTCTCGTCCTGACGGTAAAAATAATCTGAATGGACAAGTTTGCTCGCCTTCGTCTACCTTCAGCAAACCTCCAATCAAAAAGGAAGAGGACGGGGAAGAAATTAGAAATAATGACTTCATTTCCATACAAGAATGCTCTGGAGACATCAGGGAGGAAACAAACCGAAGAAACTGATCAGAAGTCCATTTGGGCAAAGGAGAAAAAGCGACCGAGGATTGAACCAGAAACTTCCACAACATCCAAAGAAAATTGCAATATTTTATGTCCAGGTTTTGGTAAAAAAATATCAGGAACCGTTGACAGAAGACTGGGTCCAATGTGAAAACTGCAAAGAATGGTGGCACGAAACCTGCTCGTGCTATGAGGGAACTGGTGTATTTATTTGTGACGCGTACTCTTGAAGGACTGTATGCGCACTCTTAGATGCTTGTTCCTACAAGAGTGCGCAATGCCCAGATTTTGATTGAAGGGCCAATACTCATCTATAATTTCTTGTGTAACTGATTTGTGTTTTATGTTTCAATAAACAATGTTCAATAACTTCAATGACATAAAAAGTTTTTACTTTATCACTCAAACAAATTAATTTATGTGCGTACTCTTCGAGTCCTTTCCCCTACATAGGTAGACCTTCTTACATTATTAGCACACATACATTTTAAAATTTATTTTACATGTCTTTTAATTTATTTCTTTCCCTCATTCATTTTTCTCTTACTTTCTGAAGGTATGTTTCTAAGGATTTTATTATCTGTTCATTTGTAATTCTTGATAGCGTGCTGTATACCTGCCGCCGCGAGAATGAATGTTGATGCAGCCGAGCGTAACTAGAACGTCATGACCGCGCTGGTAGAAAAGGTGGGTGGGGTAAGAAAGGGGAGTATAGCAGTGCTCTCAGGAGCTACAGTTCTGCAGGCCTGGCCTAACTGAAGAAATATTCAACGACTGGAGTATCAAAAGCAAAACAAATTACAAGCTTCGTCACCGAATGTATCCAATATAGTGGAATTGCTCTTTATGAACTTTAGCGATACCAATCGATACTTTAAGGGAGTATCGACACTGAATATGGGATCATTATCGATATCAAAGTATACTTAAAATGCAGTATAACAACGTCTCTACCCTTAGGTCTACACAAACCTTTAGGCCCATGTAAGTTAAAGAGCAAATAAAGAGATTTCTATCTACGTATTTTTATTGCATAATGAATAATGTATGCATTGTTACAGAATTGCTGGAAAACATGCAACAATTTTCTGCCATGCCCCATCTTCAATCGCTTGCCATTCTTGAAGTACGAGAGTTAGATCTATACTTACTTACTTACAAATGGCTTTTAAGGAACCCGAAGGTTCATTGCCGCCCTCACATAAGCCCGCCATCGGTCCCTATCCTGTGCAAGATTAAGCCAGTCTCTATCATCATACCCCACCTCCCTCAAATCCATTTTAATATTATCCTCCCATCTACGTCTCGGCCTCCCTAAAGGTCTTTTTCCCTCCGGTCTCCCAACTAACACTCTATATGCATTTCTGGATTCGCCCATACGTGCTACATGCCCTGCCCATCTCAAACGTCTGGATTTCAAGTTCCTAATTATGTCAGGTGAAGAATACAATGCGTGCAGTTCTGTGTTGTGTAACTTTCTCCATTCTCCTGTAACTTCATCCCGCTTAGCCCCAAATATTTTCCTAAGCACCTTATTCTCAAAAACCCTTAACCTATGTTCCTCTCTCAGAGTGAGAGTCCAAGTTTCACAGCCATATAGAAGAACCGGTAATATAACTGTTTTATAAATTCTAACTTTCAGATTTTTGGACAGCAGACTGGATGATAAGAGCTTCTCAACCGAATAATAACACGCATTTCCCATATTTATTCTGCGTTTAATTTCCTCCCGAGTGTCATTTATATTTGTTACTGTTGCTCCAAGATATTTGAATTTTTCCACCTCTTCGAAGGATAAATCTCCAATATTTATATTTCCATTTCGTACAATATTCCCGTCACGAGACATAATCATATACTTTGTCTTTTCGGGATTTACTTCCAAACCGATCGCTTTACTTGCTTCAAGTAAAATTTCCGTGTTTTCCCTAACCGTTTGTGTATTTTCTCCTAACATATTCACGTCATCTGCATAGACAAGAAGCTGATGTAGCCCGTTCAATTCCAAACCCTGCCTGTTATCCTGAACTTTCCTAATGGCATATTCTAAAGCGAAGTTAAAAAGTAAAGGTGATAGTGCATCTCCCTGCTTTAGCCCGCAGTGAATTGGAAAAGCATCAGATAGAAACTGACCTATACGGACTCTGCTGTATGTTTCACTGAGACACATTTTAATTAATCGAACTAGTTTCTTGGGAATACCAAATTCAATAAGAATATCATATAATACTTCCCTCTTAACCGAGTCATAAGCCTTTTTGAAATCTATGAATAACTGATGTACTGTACCCTTATACTCCCATTTTTTCTCCATTATCTGCCGAATACAAAAAATCTGATCAATAGTCGATCTATTACGCCGAAAACCGCACTGATGATCCCCAATAATTTCATCTACGTACGGAGTTAATCTCCTCAAAAGAATATTGGACAAAATTTTGTACGACGTCAACAAAAGTGATATTCCTCGAAAGTTACCACAGTTGGTTTTGTCCCCCTTTTTAAAAATAGGTACAATTATGGACTCCTTCCATTGTTCTGGTACAATTTCCTTTTCCCAAATAGCAAGTACAAGTTTATAAATTTCGCTATATAATGCACTTCCACCCTCTTGTATTAATTCTGCTGGAATTTGATCGATACCTGGAGACTTGTACTTTTTCAGATTTTCTATCGCAATTTCGACTTCTGAAAGCGTGGGTTCGGGTATAAATGGCTCAGCAGTTTGTATTTCAATTTCGTCCCGATCATTTCTATTTGGCCTATGTACATTTAGTAGTTGCGCAAAATAGTTTTTCCATCTGTTTAGGATTGATGGAGAGTCTGCAAGCAAGTCACCATTCTCATCCTTGATCACGTTTACCCTTGGCTGATATCCGTTCTTAAATTCCTTTATACCCTTATATAAATCTCGAATGTTTTTATTCTTACTATTTGTTTCTACCTCATTCAGTTTTTCCTTCAAGTAACCTCTCTTTTTATTCCTAAGTGTACGACTTGCTTCCCGTCTTTCATTGAAATAATTATCTCTCTTCTCCTCAACTGGATCCTGTAAGAATTTCAATTTTGCCTGTTTCCTTCTTTCTACTACCATGCAACAATCTTCATCAAACCACGGTTTCTTTTTCTTAGTTTCATAATAACCTATGCTCTGCTCAGCTGCAATTTTGATACTATCTCTGATATTTTCCCACACGCTATTAACATCTAATTCTTTCTCAACTTCGTCGGAACTTTCTAAAGTGGCAAACCTATTCGAAATTTCGACCTGATAATTTTGCTTAGCTTCCTCGTCCTTTAATTTCAAAACATTGAATTTAGTAATATTAACTTGTTGCTCTACTCGCTTGGCTACTGATAATCTTTCTCTTAATTCTCCAATCACCAAATAATGGTCAGAATTACAGTCTGCACCCCTGAAAGTTCGAATATCTACTATACTAGTATGTCTCCGTTTATCTATCAGGATGTGATCTATTTGGTTGTGTGTCAATCCATCTGGAGAAGTCCAAGTATATTTATGTATATCCTTATGGGGGAATGTTGTACTTTTGACAATTAAATTTTTCGATGTGGCAAAGTTGACTAATCTAACTCCATTGTCACTACTAATTGCGTGTAGGCTCTCTTTTCCAATAGTTGGTCTAAAAATATCCTCCCGTCCTACTTTAGCGTTGAAATCCCCCAATAAAATTTTCATATGATATCTAGGGAACTGATCAAAAGTATGTTCCAATTCCTCATAGAAGCTATCCTTTATATAGTCGTCTTTCTCTTCTGTAGGGGCGTGAGCATTTATAACTATGATGTCGCACCATCTACCCTTAAGTACTAAATATGATAACCTATCACTGATAAATTCGACCTTTTTTACTGCTGATTTTATTCTTTTATGTACAAAGAATCCTGTTCCTAATTGGTGATTATTGTTTCCTTCCCCATAATACAACAAGTAATCTCCTATTTGTGATATGCCATTCCCATCTAACCTAACCTCTTGTACTCCTACGAAGTCTATTCTATATCTAGCTAGTTCTTTTGCTACTAATGTTACCCCTCCTGTTCTATAAAGACTAGTTACGTTCCAAGTGCCAAATCTCAAAACCTTATTCCTTTGCTGTGGTCGTGCCAGAGAATCAGTCCTATTCCGAGGCTTACTGTAGGAATTCGTAACAAGCTGTTTTTTACGGTGATGGGTTGTTAGCCCTTCGCCCAACCCCCAAGCTGGAGGACCACCCCTTATCGGCTGTCCACGACTGCTTATTCAATATATTCGCAGCTACCCTCCATATCTGGAGGCCGTCTCCTCTATCCGCAACCTGAGGACGCGCCATGCCGTGGTGATAGGGACCCACCATACATGGAGTTAGATCTATACATACTGAAAATGAAACGGGTAAGTAAACACGAATTTTTCTAATTTATGTTCCGATTTTAGTTAGTTTTTATGCTTGAAGAGTTTTACAATCTGTTAATAGGCCTATAACTTTGTTATATTGAAGAAGACTGTTAAGTAGTTCGCTGTGACGTCATTTACAGATAAGCTATCATGTCGGAGCGAAACAAGGATGCTTAGTACATGCGATATTATACTGTAATATGCAAATACTGTACATTACATAACGTTATTTAACTGTAACTTGGAAACCAGAATTCCCTGTATTTTTTTCTTGTAGGGAGATCTTTATGATCTGGTTTATCTATTGGTTTAATCCCGACCTAGGTGCACTCCTGACCAACACCAGCTGACTAAGCTAAGGTTCGCTGCGTACCGAAGTTTCGAGAAGCAACCCCTCTCGT